>NW_016920259.1:252552-256276 GCF_001483705.2 Eufriesea mexicana
GTGCCGAGGTATGAAGTTATCTCTGTACACGGGAGTACATCGCCTAGGCTAGTCGGTCGTTCGAATAATCGCTATCTCGTTCGGGTGCGTCGCGATTTTCTATTTGCTCGCGTGTTTGATATTTCATTCCCTATTTTTATGGGAACTTGAAAATATCTTAGCGTTGCGACAATAGAGTTTCAATATCCGAACCGAAACCCCTTTTGTAAGACACGAAATATAATAAAGTGTCAGTAGAGTCACTTTAACTTAATTCGCACCAAGTTAGATTAGGGTACCTTTGATACAGGTAGTGCCAGCAGGCTGCGCTATTAGGGCGCATGTCGGGTCTCGATGCGTAGCCACCTGCACATGGTGAGACCTGGTAATTGGTAGAATTTTCAAAGATTACTCTTTGAAATTCACACCAAGCTAAGAGCTACGCACCAAAGTTGAAACACTATATAATAGTTATAAGTGATAGTTATAAATTAGCTATAAGTTAGTTTTACATTAGCTATAAGTTAGTCATAAATTAGACATAAATTAGTTATAAAATACATATGAGTCAGTAATAAGTTAATTATAAGCTTAAGATATTTCCTATCTCTTACAAATTTTCAATGTTCTCATTGGACTTTGAAAATAAAGAGTGACCAATGTCCATTAAAATAGTACATATATTGAGATCAATTAAGGTAAGTAAGGAAGAGAAGGAAAGGTAAGTAAGGAAGGCAAGGTAAGTAAGGTAAGTAAAATAAGCGAAATAATTAAAATCCCCTGAAATGAGTAGACTATGTGTATAACGACGAAACGACTGCAAAAGTTTTATCCGGAGAATTCTTAGAAACTATGTCATTTTTAGAAATTTTATCAGCGAGTAACCTCCACGCATGTTATATTATCCTGATACAAAATCGTAAAATTAGCGGAAAGTTTCACACGTAGGTTGAAAAGGAATCGTATAGAGAATTCTTGGAAATGACGTCATTTCTTGGAAATGGCACATTGTACGGCCTCCTCGCATGTTATGTTGTCCTGATACAAAGTGGTGAAATGGGCAAAAAATTTTAAACCGAGGTTGTAAAAGTACTGTGCTAAGGATTCCTGGAAATGACGTCATTTCTCGGAAGTGGCACGATAAGCAACCTCTTTCCACGTTATGTTATCCTAATACAAAGTCGCGAAATTCACCAAATGTTTCGCACCAAGATGGCAAATGTATTGTTCGAGAATTCTTGGAAATGTCGTCATTTCTTGGAACTGCCTCGGTAAGCGACCTCCTGTAATATTATATTCTCCTGATATAAAGTCGCGCAATCGGCCAAAAATTTTTCTTCAAGGCAGCAAAATAATTGTCCAGAAATGGCAAAAGAATTGTCCAAAAGCGGAAAAAGTATTGTCCAGTAGTGGCAAAAGTATTGTGCAGAAACGGCAAAAGTATGGCCCAAAAACGGCAAAAGTATTGACCACAAGCGGCAAAAGTACTGACCCGAAGCGGCAGAAGTATTGTCTGAGAATTCCTGAAAATGACGTCATTTCTTAGAACTGTCTCGACGAGCGACCTTCTGGCATGTTATGTATTCCTGATACATTCAGCAAGCAATTATACGCCAGACTGTAAAATATTGTCCACAGAATACAAAGAAATGATGTCTGTATTTCAAACGCTGTAAAATCCGAACCACGTGACCCACGCACACGCAAATTGCACACATGATAGGTATGCATCTAAGTTTGGTTCACCCCCCAATCGATTCGGCCGCCCTCGAAAAATGTAGACCATCTTCACTTGCTCTCAGACCAAAATTTTTCGACCAAAAATCACTAAAATATCTCGCAAGCTCGAAAGCTCGCAAAAAGCACACGTGCATGTAGGGCACACTATAAGCTTTCATGTACCCAAAGCTCGCCTTCCTAGCTTCGCTAGCAAGCTCGCAGCCGCCTCAAAGGTAACTCGTAAAACCAATGTACTCAGTCCCACTTTGAAACGCTGTAAAATCCGAACCACGTGACCCACACCCACGCAATTTTCACCCATGATAGGTATGCACCTGGTGATTAGTTTGAGTCACCTCCGAACGATTCGGCCGCCATCGAAAAATGTAGACCATTTCAATCACTCTCAGACCAAAATTTTTCGACCAAAAATCAGTTAAATATCTCGCAAGCTCGAAAGCTCGCGAAAAGTACACGTGCTTGTAGGGCACACTGTAAGCTTTCATGTACCCAAAGCTCGCCTTCCTAGCTTCGCTAGTAAGCTCGCAGCAGCCTCAAGGGTAACTCGTAAAACCAATGTACTCAGTCCCACTTTGAAACGCTGTAAAATCCGAACCACGTGACCCACACCCACGCAATTTTCACCCATGATAGGTATGCACCTGGTGATTAGTTTGAGTCATCCCCCGATCGATTCGGCCGCCATCGAAAAATGTAGACCATTTCAATCACTCTCAGACCAAAATTTTTCGACCAAAAATCAGTTAAATATCTCGCAAGCTCGAAAGCTCGCGAAAAGTACACGTGCTTGTAGGGCACACTGTAAGCTTTCATGTACCCAAAGCTCGCCTTCCTAGCTTCGCTAGTAAGCTCGCAGCAGCCTCAAGGGTAACTCGTAAAACCAATGTACTCAGTCCCACTTTGAAACGCTGTAAAATCCGAACCACGTGACCCACACCCACGCAATTTTCACCCATGATAGGTATGCACCTGGTGATTAGTTTGAGTCACCTCCGAACGATTCGGCCGCCATCGAAAAATGTAGACCATTTCAATCACTCTCAGACCAAAATTTTTCGACCAAAAATCAGTAAAATACCTCGCAAGCTCAAAATCTCGCGAAAAGTACACGTGCTTGTAGGGCACACTGTAACCTCTCATGTATCCAAAGCTCGCCTTCCTAGCTTCGCTAGGAAGCTCGCAGCAGCCTCAAAGTTGCTTGCAATACTGACATACTCAGTCCCACATATTCTGTCCAAGCGAAATTTTCTGTCGATTTCGCCATTTTGTATCAGATATATATAACAGGAGAGGAGATCGTTAATCGGTCAATTTCAGGAAATGACGTCATTACCGAAAATGCTGTGGACATAATAATATTCTTGTTGTACATTATATTTTAACGCAAAACTTATAATACCTTGGGTATCAGGCGTATTCTACATAAACCATTATCGATTTACTTATCATCTCTTCAGTAACAGTTTTTTTCTACGTTAGTGATTATCGAGTTACTTATCACCTCTTTCTCATCGGTTGTTTCCAATTACTCATTATAGAGTTACTTATTATCTCTTCAAATACAGTTGTTTTCTGCGCTACCGATTATCTAGTTACGTATTATCACTACTGTATCGGCGTTTTCTATATTACGGATTATCGAGTTACTTATTATCTCTTCAGGTTCAGTGGTTTTCTACAATTCCGATTGTCGAGTTAGTTATCATCAAATAAGTATCCATGTTTCCTATATAACCGATTATCGAATTACTTTTTGTCTCTTCAGGCACAGTTGTTTTCTACAAAATCGATTTCCGAGTTAGTTATCATCACAATAGTATCTGTGTTTTCTACATAACCGATTATCAAGTTACTTATTAATTCGTCAGTAACAGTTATTTTCTACAATACTAATTGTGAAGTTAGTTATCATCACTTCATTTTCGATGTTTTCTACATTAATGATTGTCGAGTTGGTTATTATCTCGTCAGTAGCAGTTGTTTTCTACACTACCTATTGTCGAGT
>NW_016920260.1:0-603 GCF_001483705.2 Eufriesea mexicana
TTCAATCCAATGGCAAGTACAGCCACCTACTTGCAAGAGAATAGGTATATTCAAAATCTATAACCTGTTATAGCTTGGTGAATATATCGATTAACGCCTTCAATCCATTGGCAATGACAGCCGTCTACTTGCCAGAGAATAAGTCTATTGGAAATCTACAACCTGCTATAGCTTGGTGAATAGATAGCCTTACGCCTTCAATCTAATGACAAGTACAGCCACCTACTTGCCAGATGATATATCTATTCAAAACCTATAACCTGTTATAGCTTGGTAAACAGATCGTCTAACGGCTTCAATCGAATGGCAAGTAGTGCCATCTACTTGCCAGAGAATATGTATATTCAAAATATATATTCTGTTATAGCTTGGTGAATAGAACGCCAAGCGCCTTCAAGCCAATGGTAAGTACAGCCACCTAGTTGCCAGAGAATAGGTCTATACAAAACCTATAACCTGTTATAGCTTGGTAAACAGATCGTCTAACGGCTTCAATCGAATGGCAAGTAGTGCCATCTACTTGCCAGAGAATATGTCTATTCGACATATATAATCCGTTATAGCTTGGTGAATAGAACGCCAAGCGCCTTCAACCCAATGGCA
>NW_016920261.1:0-591 GCF_001483705.2 Eufriesea mexicana
CCAAACGAAGCCAAACTCAACCTAACGCGCCGATAGCCGTATTCATGGCGTCCACGGCGACAAGCAGAATGTGATAGCGCCCAGAAGAGCACAGACGTCCATAGAATATCAGTGTATGGCGCGAAAGTCAGAGATACCTTTATATAATATATAATTTATAACAAACCTAACATAATGAATCGCAACGTACCACAACCTAACGCGCCGCGGCCAATATTTCCGGAATTCCCAGATCAAAGCAGGGAACATTTGATCACAGTGGAACGCAGAAATCCACCGTATAGCTGTGTATAACACAAAAGTCAAAGCTATCACTTCCAAACCTAACCAAACATTACATATCCGAACGAAGCATAACTCAAGCAAACGTGCCACGACCACTATTGCTATCCACCGCAGAGACAAGCGGATGATAGTGAAGCATCGCAGAGCGCAGATATCGACCGAATAGCAATGCATGAGCACGAAAGTTAAAGCCACCCCAACTAAACTTAAACCGAAAGTTAAAGCCACCCCAACTAAACTTAGCATGACCTACCCTAATCAAACGTGACCAAACTCAACCAAACCTGCCACGACCCCTATTTCCGG
>NW_016920262.1:0-669 GCF_001483705.2 Eufriesea mexicana
TCCATACATTCATCCATCCGCACATCCAGGCAAACATACATGCATCCACCTACGCATTCTTCCATCCATATATCCATCCAACAATTAATCCATCCATCCATACCCCCATCCATCCATCCATACGTCCATCTATACATCCCCCCAACCATACATACATCCATGCGTACATCCATCCATCAATACGTGCATCCCCACTTTCATCCATCCATCCATCCTTACATCCATCCATCCTTACATCCATCCATCCATACATCCATCCGTCCATCCATACATCCATCCTTCCATACATCCATCCATCCACACATCCATCCATCCACACATCCATCCATTAATACAGTCACACATCTCTACATACATCCATGTACCCGTCCATCCATACACCCATCCATCCATCCATACATCCATCCACACATCCATCCATCCATACATCCATCCTTCCATACATCCATCCATCCACACATCCATCCATCCACACATCCATCCATTAATACAGTCACACATCTCTACATACATCCATGTATCCATCCATCCATACATCCATCCATACATCCATCCATCCAAACATCCATCCATGCGTACGCCCATCCATCCATGCGTCCATCCATTCATCCGCACATCCATTCAAAATCCATACGTCCATCCATCCATATATCCGGACATACATCCCCA
>NW_016920263.1:0-853 GCF_001483705.2 Eufriesea mexicana
CATACATCCATACACACATACATCCATGCATCCATGCATCCATACATCTATACATCCGTACATCTCACCATCCATAAGTCAATCCATCCATACATCCATCCATCCATCCATACAACCATTCATCCATACATACATCCAACCATCCATCCAGCCATCCATACATCCACCCATCCATACATCCATCGATCCATACATCAATCCATTCATACAAGCACCCATCCATACATCCAAATCCATCGATCCATACATCTATACATCCATACATCCATCCATCCATACATTCATACATCCACACATCAATATATCCATCCATCCACTCATCCATACATCCACCCATCCATACATCCCTCGAACCACACATCCATCCACTCATACAAGCACCCATCAATACATCCATATATCCATCCATCCGCATATTCCTCCAACCATACATCCACACGTTCATACATCCATACATCCATAAATCCATCCATCTATACATCCATCCATCCGTAAATACATCCTTCGGAACATCCGTCCATCCATACATCCACCCATCCATACATCCATCGATCCATACATCCATACAACTATCCATCCATCCATCCATCCATACATCCATACATACATCAATACATACCTCCTTACATACTCAAATACATTCGTCCATACGTACATCCAAACTCACATCCTTCCATACATACATGCATACAGCCACAGATATATCCATACATATATCCGTACATACATTCAAACATCCATACATACATCCAACAAAGCATTTATCCATCCATACATCCATACATACATTAATACATACAACCATCCATTCACGCATCCATACAAATGTACATCCAAACATCCAGAAATACAT
>NW_016920264.1:0-298 GCF_001483705.2 Eufriesea mexicana
AGCCATTGCAGTGCTATAGAATCTGGCTGGAAAATTCAATTTTATTGACGTTTTCGGCTACTGTCGTGTTGACGTAACAATCTTGCATATGCAAGGAGGAAAAAATATACTGGCGTGCTATAGCCATTGCAATGCTATAGAATCTGTCTGGAAAACTCAATTTTATTGTCATTTTCGACTAATATCGTGGAGACCTAATTTTCTTGCATAAATAAGGACGATAGAGGCTATTGGCGTGATATAGACATTGAAATGCTATCGAATCTGGCTGGAAAATCCAATAATATTGACGTTTTCG
>NW_016920265.1:0-823 GCF_001483705.2 Eufriesea mexicana
AATGAATGCGTTAGACGATCTATTCACTAAGATATTACAGGTTATAGGTTCTGACTAGACCTAATTTCTGGAAACTAGGTGGCTGTACTTGCCATTGGATTGAAGGCGGTAGGCGATCTATTCACCAGGCTATAACAGATTATAGATTTTCAATGTACCTATTGTCTGGCAAGTGGATGGCTATACTTGCCATTGGATTGAAGGTGTCAATCGATCTACTCACCAAGCTATAACAGGTAATAGATTTTGAATAGACCTGTCCTCTGGCAAGTAGATGACTGCAATTGCCATTTGATTGAAGGCGTTTGGCGACCTATTCACCAAGCTATAACAGATTATAGATTTTGAATAGATCTATTCTCTGGCAAGTAGATGGCTGTACTTGCCATTGGATTGAAGGCGCTAAACCAAGCTATAACAGATTATAGATTTTGAATAGACATATTCTCTGGCAAGTACATGGCTGATCTTGCCATTGGAATGAAGGCGTTAGACGTTCTATTCATCAAGATATTACAGGTTACAGGTTCTGACTAGACCTATTCTCGGGAAACTAGGTGGCTCTTCTTGCCATTGGATTGAAGGCGTTAGGCCATCTATTCACCAGGCTATAACAGATTTTAGATTTTCAATATAACTGTTGTCTGGCAAGTTGATGGCTGTGCTTGCCAAAGGATTGCAGGTGTTGGGCGAACTATTCACCAAGATATAACAGAATATAGATTTTGTATAGATATATCATCTGGCAAGTGGTTGGCTCTACTTGTCATTGGATTGTAGGCGTTAGGCGATCTATTCACCAAGCTGTAGGAGGTTATAGACT
>NW_016920266.1:0-604 GCF_001483705.2 Eufriesea mexicana
TATTGATGTTTTCGACTAATTTCGTGGTGGGCTAACTTTCGTGCATATATAAGGAGGAAACACTCTTGTGGCGTGCTATAGCCATTGCAAAGCTGTAGAATCTGGCCGGACAATACATTTTTATTGACATTTTCGACTAATATCGTGGTGAAATAACTGTATTGCATAAATAAGTTCGAAATATTCCATTGGCGCGATATGGCCATTAAAATGCTATAGAATCTGGCTTGAAAATTCAATTTTATTGACATTTTCGACTAATATCGTGGTGAAATAACTGTATTGCATAAATAAGTTCGAAATATTCCATTGGCGCGATATGGCCATTAAAATGCTATAGAATCTGTCTGGAATATTCAATTTTATTGACATTTTCGACTAATATTGTGGTGGGCAAACTTTCGTGCATAGATAAGGAGGAAAGATACTATTGGCGCGCTATAGCCACTGAAATTCCATAGAATATGCCTGGAAAATTCAATTTTATTGACAGTTTCGATTAATATCTTTATGAGCAATCCCACTTGCATAAATAAGGATTAAATATACTATTGGCGCGCCAAAGCCATTGCAATGCTATAGAATCTTGCCGGAAAATACATTT
>NW_016920267.1:0-274 GCF_001483705.2 Eufriesea mexicana
ATATGTTCGGTTAGGGTAGGTTAAGTTAGGTTAGGTTATGTTAGGTCATTTCAGGTCTGGTCAGGTCAGGTCAGGTCAGGTCAGGTCAGGTCGGTCAGTTCATGCCAGGTGAGTGCAGGTCAGGCCAGGCCAGGAAATGTCAGGCCAGGTCAGGTCAAGTCCGGTCGGGTGAGGACAGGTCAGGTCAGGCACGAACAGGCAATGTCAGGCCACGTCTGGTCAGGTCAGGTCAGGTCAAGTCAGGTCGGGTCAGGTCAGGACAGGCCAGGCCAGG
>NW_016920267.1:1642-1911 GCF_001483705.2 Eufriesea mexicana
CCAGGCCAGGCCAGGTAAGGTCATGACAGGTCAGGACAGTTCAGGTAAGGGCAGGTCAGGCCATTCCAGGTTGGACAGGTTAGGTCAGGTCAGGTGAAGTAAGGTCGTCTCAGGGCAGGTCAGGTCAGTTCAGGTCAGATCAGGTCAGTTCAGTTCAGGATAGGTCAGATCAGGAGGGACCATGTCTGGTCTGGCCAGCCCAGGAAATGCAAGGGATTGCCGGGTCAGTTCCGGACAGGTCAGGTCAGGTCATGCCAGGCCCGGTCATT
>NW_016920268.1:0-1425 GCF_001483705.2 Eufriesea mexicana
AATTAATCGCAGAAATTGCATAATTTGTTAATTTCAAATTATTCCCCAATAATTCCCAATCGCCAATACGGTCTTGTTTCCTTTTTTTATTTGGAGGTCCAGAAGGTTCAACAGCTGCTTATGAGCTTAATTTTGGATGAGTTAAATGATTATGAGCTGATTTGCTCTTACCACTAGACTTTCTATTTAATATCGCAGATTCTTCTTCATCTTCCTCTGCTTTTTCGCCAAATGATAAAAGATTGGAATTACTGTAACAAAATTTTTCATTACACAGAATAATACTATCATGGATAAATGCTACAAACATATATGATTTTTACTTTACTCCTGTCCTTTACTTCTTCACTTTCCTGTACTATTATTCTTGGTATAATATTAAAAAATGGATTGTTTCAATGATGATTTAAATTTCAAAACAAGTTTCGGGTTGTCGATGTATAGTACGGTAATAATTCAGCTTTTATAATTTTTGGAGCATAAAGTGGCCTATCATTCTACAAAAAAAAGGGGGGGGGGCAATATTATATTCATATCAATTCTTGATATATTTTCTTATAAACGTTAAATTTATCTCATCTACAAGTGCTTCTTTAAGTTTAAGCATGTTATATATAGTTTCTCCAGTAACCTTACCAAAGATTGTATGCTCATTCTGTAATTCTGATGTAGAACCAAGAGTAAAGTAGAATTGGAAATCATTATCATCTCTGCCACAGCAATTGAACCTCGTCGACAAAAAAGTAATCTTGTATGAAATTCGTCCTAAAACACAAATATTTAATAATTATTTTTGAAGAAAAGAATTATTCATTTTATTTTTAAATATTGTCTCACTTTAAATTTCTCCTTTGCAGTTCTCCACATATGCTTTTACTACCGCCTCCTGTACCCTTGAGATTACTACCATATGTTATGAATCCCTGGATAATTCTATGAAATATAGTGTCATGGTACTAATCTTCCATACATAATTGTATAACATTTTTACATACCATGGGAGTTTCTTTTGCCCATAATTCTAAATCAATAACACCAATAGTTGCTTCCATTGTAACCTTGTTATAACAAATATATTAATTTTATTAATGTACAATATTTCTGAAATCAAATTTATTACAATTTAGTATTTATTATTGTAATTCAAACTAGAAATTACTTAATATATTAATGCAAAAATTTAGAAAGTAAATATTGTATATGAGTTAAATTTTTAAAAACAGATATGCAATCCATTGAAATATTATTAACCAATACTTATTACTATACCCTTAGTGGCTGGTTCTTGCATATAAATATTACTCATGTTTGTAAGTCTCCTGTAATAAAAAAAAATCCTTAGTCTATAATATTTCATATTAAATCTATAATCATATACAAATCAGTCAATCAAATGGTTCTTTTTTCTAATTATCATCAGCAGGA
>NW_016920268.1:3530-22599 GCF_001483705.2 Eufriesea mexicana
AAAAAGCCTAATTCAAAAACTAGAAGCCAAAAAAGTAAATTGCGCAGCACGATCTGAGGGCCACTGTCACTTCCGGCACTATTTCTCGAAAACGTATGTTCGAAACGGAAAAAAAATATCCAATCCCGTTAAGGAAAAAATCACTCTACGCGAATCAATGGAAAAATCCGATCGAAAAAGCCTAATTCAAAAACTAGAAGCCAAAAAAGTAAATTGCGCAGCACGATCTGAGGGCCACTGTCACTTCCGGCACTATTTCTCGAAAACGTATGTTCGAAACCGAAAAAAAATATCCAATCCCGTTAAGGAAAAAATCACTCTACGCGAATCAATGGAAAAATCCGATTGAGAAAGCCTAATTCAAAAACTAGAAGCCAAAAAAGTAAATTGCGCAGCACGATCTGAAGGCCACTGACACTTCCGGCACTAATTCTCGAAAACGCACACTCGAAACCGAAAAAAAATATCCAATCCCGTTAAGGAAGAAATTACTTTACGCTGTTATGCCGCAGAAATCTAAGCGAAAGGCCTAATTTCAGAAATATAGGAGAATAAAGTATATTGTGTAGAACGTTTTCACAGGCACTTGTTTTTCCGTTACTTTGTTTCAGATATGCACTTTCAATCGTAATATAATTGCCCTACTGGTGGGAAACAGCTTATTCTAGACAGTAGTAACGAAATATTCTAATCCGCAATTAAAATTTAGAATGAAAAGAGATAATCCATATTTATGTTGCAATGGAACGTCAAGATCGAGAAAAAATTGGAAAACTATTTAAAAACTGCCTATTCAGAGTAATGTTGATCAAATATTTCAATGATCAGTCGAAATCTAGAATCTTCTACAGGGGATTGTAACGGACAATGCGGTAGTATTATAGGATCCCTCACTCACACCACTTTATTTTCCACATGTATCGTTATACGATTTGTACTATGCAAGATCCCTTTTTTCATATATAGTATATTACCACCGAAGAAATGTTCACAGTTAGTAATCTTGAACTTCGTAAAATAATTATAACATCAATCAGCAATATCACTACTTCACGAAACGTTTGAAGATTTAATGTTTCACTTTGACGCGTGAGGATATTCCATCATTTGTTACCGGTATGGCCGCTTGCCGCCAACTGGAAGTTGGTTGTAGCCGGATATGCTAGGTATTTTTGTAGCGGGAAAATGTTGCATCTTTGAAATAGCTATATGATAAAGTATCGACGTACAATATCAAACGACGTCTCTTATATTTAATAATATCAATGAAGCAATTATAAATATATTTCTGTTACGAAAAATTCCAAATTTCTATAATTAATTCATGAACTGGAATTATTAATTATTCCATTATATTAATGGAAAGACAAACTATTAGTATCCTCGGCAATGGTTCAAACACTCTATGCAATAATCATTAATAATGAATTAAACAAGGAATTCATATTAGAAAGTCCGCTAAAGCTGTGCCTGTACAATGCAATTATAAAAGGCGATGAATTAATTGTAGGCAAACATGAAGTCACAGATGAAGATGAGTGATTTTGTTCTTGGTATAAAGAAAATGAAATTACAATGGTTATATGTTTAGGTACATTTTATTCACTTTGAAAGTTGTTAACGACATAATAAACAATGCCATGTAGACATTAGAATCTAAGTAGATGTCCGTACTACTCCGTCGTCACTTTCCGAATCGCTACTTCTTCACTTTTCTGTACTATTATTCTTGGAATAATAACAGAAAATGGATCTTTCAATATTATGGTTTATATCAATCTTGAAGGATAAAGTGGCCTATCATTCTACAAAACAGAGGAAATATTATATTCATTTCAATTCTTGATATATTTTCTTGTAAACGTTAAATTTACCTCATCTATAAGTAATTTTTCAAGTTCAAGCATATTATATATAGTTTCTCCAGTAAAACTAAGAACTAAGAGTAAAGAAGAATTGGGAACCATTGTCATCTTTTCCAGCATTAGCCATAGCAATTAAATTTCGCGAAAAAAACGTAAGTAATCTTGTATGAAATTTGCCCTGAAACAGATACATTATTTTTGAATAAAGAAGGAATTCATTTTATTTTTAGATATAATCTCACTTTAAATGGTTCTTCATATATGTTACCACCTTCTCCTGTACCCGTGAGATCACCACCTTATGTTACGAATCCTTTGATAATTGTATGAAATATAGTGTCATCCTAATAATATGCTTTTGGAGTTCCTTTTGCCCATAATTCTAACTCAATACCACCAACAGTTGTTTTCAATATAACCTAGTTATAACAAATATATTAGTTTTATTAACGTATAATACTTTTAAAATCAAATTTATTAAAATTTATTATTTATTATTGTAATTCAAATTAGAAATTATTTAGTATATTAATATAGAAATTTAGAAAGTAAAAAATTCTTAGTCAATAATATTTCATATTAAATCTTTAATCATTTACAAATCAGTCAACCAAATGGTTCCTTTTTCTAATAATCATCAGCTGGTAAGACTTACCTTTTACCTCCTTTTAACGTTGTCTTTACTGACACAATCATTTCCAAGTGCCATAACCCATTATTCCTGCTGCTTTTATACTTTCCAAGTTCCTATAGATATTTCTACACATTTGAATCTTAATGCAACATTTACACTCTATACTCAATTTAGCTATAACTTTCATAACTATTACCAATTGTTCACTCTCCATCTCTTCAATGAGCTTCATATTTCCATGTCGATGCCATACATCTTTCTCTCTGGATATAAATGCTGCCTCTTTTATGTTTCTTGACATAATGTACATTTCTTCTTCTCACTGCTATCATTCAAATCTCTGTGACCATTCTCATCTCTTCAATGATCCTTATATTTGCATGTCCACGGCACACATCCTTCTCTGTTGATACATATGCTGCCCCTTTCTTGTTTCTTTATTCAACATAATATGTGCTTCCTCTTCTCACTGCTTTCATTACAACTACTCTCTTTTCTTTATTTTCCTTAGGTCCATAATTCTGAAACATAACACATTAGAAATGATCATTGACTTTGACCACTGATATTAATATTTATATAGACCAGGAATACAACATACCTCTCAATCTCAATATATTCTCTATATCTAGTTGTTATAAGAGGCCACCACCTAAATTAATTTTATTCCCTTTTGTCTGCTTAAGCCATCTCCATTGTATGAATCTTTGTTTGACCATCAAAGACTTCTATCTTGTATGACATATGGTTAGCCGTCCTAGAAACCAATAGACATATCATAACTTACATATTTGTATTGCTGTTTCAATTTTTTCTCGCTATAAAATATAATTCTTGGCATCTAATGGCTCTATGTTCGTGATATTCCATGAATCCAATATTTTTCTACTGTTGCACGTGCTGGTTGATTTCAACAGAATATTGTTTTTTTCATAACCAAGCTCTAATATCACTAATAAAAGGTGGAAAAACAATGGCTCATAATTTGCACTATTTAATTTCAAAGACTTACATTCTTTTGCGTGATGCAGGCACAATATGCATGGACACAACAATGCTTTCGGCGTTTGTTTGCAATTTTTTCTCATTTCCTATGCTCTCTCCTGTTCACTTGGAGAAAAATTAACAAATCACTTAATTTCTGTGATTAATTTATGAACTTTTATAATTACGTTGTAAAGGCGTACCTTTGTATATTTGTCGTCTGCCAGGTAAAGAAATGAATGCTGATTGTCTAATTAAAACCACTGTTTGGGCTGAAATTATTAAAGAATGTAGAAAACTTTATCAGATTTTTAAGTGAATAAAAGGAGGGCAAGAGAATATGTGTTAGTTATTTATATCGTTTTTATTGTTTATTTATTTCGTCCACCACGTCACGTGGATTTAGGCAACCTCCTGGCGCAATCTATGTTCTTTCTACCTAATCCGAGCTTCGAGTTCAAAATCATAGATGACACTGATATGTTTTCAATGACTCTTAATATATTTTAATAATTCAAATCGACAGTAGAAAATTCACTAATTACTCAATATCTGTGATTAATTTATGAACTTTTATAACTGCGTCGTAAAGTCAGATCCTTCAAGAACTTTCCAATATATTTTTCGATATAAATTTGTCCCTAATTAATTAATTATTAATTTTTATTCTACGCAGTGTTTGAATTGTTGCCAAAGACGCCATTGGTTTTTCATTAATTACTATTCTTTACGCAATTAATTTATGAAACTTTATGCACTCATTAGAAAAACAATGTTCTTGCGAATCTTCTCATATAACTTTTGATCACATTTTGCTTCTAGTTTCGTATAGTAATAAATATTTTCACGGGAGGTCGTGATGGTCGCCGTTACGAAATCATAGACGCCATAACACAAAAATTAATAACTAACAATTTAGAGTTAAATTCTTTACGAAAATTATATAAGAATGTAGCCTGAAATTCCAGCTTTGTAATGAAGTTATAAAAGTTCATAAATTAATTACAAAAATTGACTAATTAATTAATTTTTCATTGCCAGAGCCCTTCTATCCTTTTCTATCCCCTCTCTGTCTCTGTCTGTCACGTGACGAGTTCTTCGACGACCTCCTCGCCTATTCTATATTCCTATTACTTTCTGAGTTTCGGGTCCAAAATCATAGATGGCGCAGGCAGTACAATTTTTCATTTTAATAGACGATAAAAATTTAATATCTTAATAAATCAATTTGGCAGTAGAAAATTAACGAATTTCCAAGTTTCTGTAATTAATTCATAAACATTTATAGCTGTACAGTAAGATTGGAATTATAGGCAACATTCTTATACAATGTTTAATTTAATAATTAATACTTACATGAGCGATAGGTATTGTATTTCTTGTATCTAATGATTATTTATATTTTCGTTTTCTTTTTGTAGTAAATAAAATTGCTATAGAAAAGTGTTTTTCTTGCATAATATTCTTATTATTTTGTAATAAATATATACTAGCATAAGAAAGCGTAAAAAATAAATTTTTTGATTAAGAAATTTTATTTATAATCGTGTATTTATAATGTTTTCATAGGCGAAAAATGAATACAAAATAATAAGAGTATACCGAAAATCTATGGACAGGAATCGAACGACGGTCCTCCAGAATAGCAATTCTCGATCGTCACTACTACGCTACAACCTAAGTTTATATTTATTGGTATTAAATATCAAATTCTAGAAGAAATAAAAGTTTAATTGCAAATATCTCAAAAACTATTGAGTAGTTGCGACTATAATGATATATTTTCTTAAACTACATGACGATATCTACAAAGCTGCAAAGTTTCAACTAAATCTTGACGCGAAGGACGTGCACTCTCCTTGTTCAGTACATAAGTAGGTGTTACTCACTTTCGCGTGTTGGAGAAGTTATTGGATCGCAATTAATTTCCGATAAAGATAACAATTATCGTCGGGAAGCATTGGAAGCTACATAGGATTGGTTAAACTGAACTTTGTTCTGCGGGCACTTGTACGTTTTATTAATTACGAATTATTATTTTAATCGTCAAGATTTCCTCCTTTAATATATTAGCAACTTGCAGAAACTTTGCACAGATATCCAATAATATAACCATAACAGGGGTCATTGTGACATGGACGAAACATTCTTTGTAATTTTTTATTGTATTTTACATTACACAGCGTTGGGATAAATAAGTATTTCTTTCATAGACGAAGAAGTTCTTGCCTAAAATCTTTTACCAAAGATTTCGAGAAGAAAATGTCGCAATTATTACAAAAAAGAAACATTTACGCAAAATAAATTTCGTATTTCTATCCCGTGTATATTTGACAAGATTTTCTTGAGAAAATTCGAAGGTGCTTCTACTAACATCGTAACTGAAAAATTGCTGTTCTTTCTCCTTCGTATCAAAAATTCTCGTTCCTTTGCTATGCGTCCTCTTTGGTCCTGTTCTTCCAACGTACGACTGTGTTCAACCTAAATTAGCTGTCCACCCGCACCCCGCATATCAAAGCACGGACAGACAAACCGACGCTACATGTACGATTGACGCGGGGCGCATTCCTCCTCTTTGATACACTTTATTGGTCTAATAGAGCCGAATTGTTGGTGTATCGTGTAAAGCGGGGTAAGCCTTGGACTAGTCGTCTAGACGTCTTACAAAATGCTGCTCCCTTTGTACGATAATCACGTTGCATGCAAAACAAACGATGGACCACGAGCACGTGTGAATTAGGTCGCACTTGATACACATTGGGAAACGTCGTTTTTGTAATCGCTTTGCTAATAAATCTTCCTTCAGGCACAGCAAAGCAATCTCCTCTCCAAGATGGTCGCTACAGTAGAAAATGATATTACCATGCTTCCCGTACTCATTGTACCCAGTTTAGCAAATACTTTTGACAATTACAATTTATTGCTCTTCTCTCTCGATCTCACTGTCGTTTGTAAACGATAACCCATCGGAGATTACGCGAAATTACTTTACAATCTCATCGTTTTAATTACTCGACTCGTCGTACACGATAAACCGGTGGTATCAATTGGTATTCACCAATTTAATTGCAGCCTCGAAACCACCGAGGCAATGCCTGCTCCTCGAGATCAGCTCGTTCTAATCGCGTCACGAAACAACCCGGTCCGTCTGCTGTTGCAGAATAATGTCAACTTTCTCGTTCAGCACGAGCGTAGGATTAGCAGGCTAGGACAGATTAAGGATGTAACATTTGTTGTAGGCGCATAGATCACGATGATGACCCGTAACGAGTACGTGTCGAGCGACAGGGCGATCATATGGGTACGGGGTACACCAAACAGGAGTGATCCGAGTGAGCGAGTGACTGAGTGAGTTGGAGGTCGGAGGAGTATATTGGCCATTTCCGCAGGAAGCCCTAGGTAACCTGTAACCGCCATTGAGGTTGGAACTAACGTGCCACAGATCACTGTCGTTTCATAACAAGCTGTTCTGAATTCGCTTCTCCATAATCTCGACGCGTTAATCGATTAGTCTTCGCTTTTCACTCTCCAAGCTGCATTTCTCTGTCCTTTAACCTTCCTATTTAACCATAGTAACGCATCTCGTCTTGATTCGAATATAGAAAAGGTGGCTCGTTCAAAGTGGACCGAGTACTTCCATCGCGTTGGAACTTTGACATTAAAGACGCTGGAAGAATAGTTTAGAAACAATCATCTTCTCCTCGAAGATGGAGAGAAAAAGAGGGAGAACATTTTTCAAGCACGGTATTACATAGACCATGTAGATACATGACGTACCTAAGGAAAGAATTTCAACTTCTGGAACCGACGGTGCCAAGGAATGGGAAAAAGCACGAATAAAGAGGAATCGCGTAATGGCTGCGATATTCCAAGTTACCATGACGGAAGGAGTGTAGAATATTAAATTTCGTATTCAACCATGAACCCAAGGGGTTTCTTTTCACTCGATGATCCGTGTTCGTTGACACAGACGATGTTTACCAGGCACAGCATTAACGGGAACGAAGGTAAATCCAAATCTATCGCGATTGAATAGATATGCGAGCGTCGAAGAATGGATCGGTTTCGGGTCATCGGCGGGAAAGAGGTGTTCCCCGGTCACAGGCAGATTTAATCTGTCGAAATGAGTCACCGTTTTGACTTCGTTGTGGTGAACCAAGAACGAGAAACAACGTTAAATAAACAGCTGTATGTTTATTTCATAATGATAATTATACTTAAAAATTCGTATTTTTCCGCGCGAGAAGGTGGAACGAGTTTCACTATAGTTAGTGCACTATCATCCCTGTCGGGTGTACTGTCAATAAATGGCGTTCGTTTCTAGGGGTGTCAGAGCGAAGCGTGTGTACACAAATTTTTAGGATGCATTCCTCCTCGAAACGTCAATATAGCTGGTATTTGCTCGAAGCTCGGCTTCGAATTTGCTTTGTACCATCCGACCGTAATATGCAGCTCGAGCTGGCGCGAGGGAAGAGGATGGTTGATTTAACGAAGCGATCTTCAGCCAGTGCGATCCGCCAAAAGGCGGCACAAAGTCATTTGAGAAAAGTTTGGTTTTAAACAAAATTTATTTTCTAATAGTTAAGTAGAACTATGGGCCATGATATAGTACCATTTTTGTTAACATTCGTTCGTTTTTAACATCAGTACACGGTTTTGAAGAAGTCGAGCTCTAAATTACGTGAAACTATTATAAATACTTTCTCATAAATGCTACGTACATTATAATTTAACGATGAATCATAAAATGAAATCTATGTAAAAAGAAATGAAGTCTAATGTAAAATTTTCTCCTAAACTGAGCAAAGTTTAAAATTCTTTTTTGGAATATTTTTTTAGTTACACCGATTTTAACATTATTAATTTTGACATCTTATCACATCTTAAGGTTGAAATCTCGATTTTATTTTACGAAAAGAAGTAGTTATAAATAGCTGCGACTCTGAAAAATATGTAAATAAACAGTTACTGCGAGACTGGCTGTACTGCTAGTAAGTTAAGTAGAGGAACGTGTAACATGGATGTTTCGACTACTTAAAATTAAATGTATAATAATACAATTTAAAATCAATTTATTAATAATATTCAGAATCTTTTTTAACAAAATTGATAACTCAAATATAAATTTGAAATTTGTACAATACAAAAATAAGGTGTATATATTTTTACTGCACTTGGGTGCATCGGCCCAATGTGCGACGTTCGCAGGTTTAACGTTCGATTATTTATCCACCTTACTCTCGACTTATCTTGTTTCTGTCCAGCATACAGGAAAAATAAAGAAAAGAAGAATAAAATAAAAGAGGTAATAACAGAAAGAAGTAAAAAAGAAATTAAAAGGAAGAAGAGGAAGAAAAATGTAATCATTGCGCTCTACTATGTACGTATACTATTCCAAAGAGGTAATAAAAAAGATCATACCGTTTTCCACCGCAATGCTCATTTTCCTTAGCCGTCAATGACATCGGGCAACGTGGACACCCGGCTAAAAGCGGCACGTGCGAATATATGAATGAAAGTTTACGAGGATAGTAAGAACAGGTCAATCTGCCAATTGACCATTGGTCAGTGGGACCTGCACGAACGAAGGTTCAGTTCGTTTCTCTCTTCTGTTCATCTTCAGACACTGCACAGTGGCATGCCATAGTGGCCTCACGTGCACACGCTCGGCCGGAGTATACCTACCACCACCGTACGGAATTGGTCAAGCAGAGTGCAACAGATAAGGGTGGCCATGGTGGGGGATAGTTGACTCTCTAGTGGCTATTCGGAGTCAGTTGCTCTTATGCTTGCCAGACATTAACAACAACCACGCCGGGCTCTTGCAGTGAGGGCCTCGTGACTCGAAACGTCACAGATGATTCGAAACAGTTTTCGTTCCCTGTACTTCATCGCGAGGCTTGCTCGTTTTTGATCTACACAGGGGAACCACCTGATCCAACGCACCTGTGCAATTTTCTCGTGGCCATCGTTAAAACCACCGTCGCAAGAGGAAAGTGTTGGCAATCGTCTCGATTTTTCCTCGTTGACATCTGCACCGGTGTATTCCTTTAGTGACAATCGTTTTCGTGAACCGGTGTCATCGTGTACCCGGTAACTTCGAACGCAGTGATCTAGAACATCGAAAGGTGATCCCGAACTGTCCACCCGTAAGAATTATACAAAGAACTCTCCTCGAGAGTTCTTCCGCGATCGTTGATCCCAGGGACGAGGGAAATTAATGGAAGATCATTCTTCCTGTCCGATGAGAAAGTGCCATTGTGTGACGTATAACGGAAGAAATCGGTCTATCGACAATCGGTTGACTGACAATTAATGTGCAGTGCGCGATTCGACCGATCCCGGTGATCGTAATCTCGTTGGAGGAACAGTAATCGCCGAGGGAGTGCTGGAATTCTTCAAGTCGGAGGATCGATGTGGAAGAATGCGGAGGAAAGAGGCCTGATTCGTGTCACGAACCTTCCCCAAAGGTTGCGAAGGTTCTCGAGATCGAGAGAAGAATGACGATCGACGATTAATGAAATTTTCGTCGAAATTCCGCGGAGGGTGATCGAGGGTTCGTTTCACGGGGGGGTTGTGGATATTATGTTAGCAACGGGATTATGCGTGTTTCTGAAGGTGTTGGCGTTGGCGGGAAGCGTCGCGGCGCTTCTGCCAGAAGACTTCGAAGAACGAACTGCTCCTGCTAATCTCCACGAAGAATGCGCCTCGAAATGCCCGGATCACGAAATGAATCAGGTCAGAATCCCATAATTAACGATACACGAAATCATCGGCAGATACGAAAGCCGATAGAATTGGCTCGTTACGCGCGATAACCGAAATCTCAAGGTCTCGCGAGATTTTGTACTCATAAATCGTAGCGGAATCTTGTCAACGACGCTTTCTTAACGGGTTCGCAAATTCGATCGACGTAGAAAGACCGCTGAGAACTTTACTTTTTCTTCTCTCGCCTATCTCGAGCGTTGACAAATCGTTTGGCCATTTGTTTCCTACGCGTAACCTGTTGCGTTCCCGACGCAGTAACCTTTCGGCAGCGATTAGGCGAGGCGATCTGCTCGCGATGGAAAGGAAGAGAGAAAAGGAGAGAAAGCGAGAGAGCGTTAAGGTGACAGGTTATTTGCGTAGATCTCGCGTGTGCGGAGAGGATCGGTAAGGGGTCCGATAAAGCGGAGCTTATTGCGGGTAAATCGAAAAGATGGCGCTATCTTTCCTCTTTCTTTTTCTGTCACGGACATTTTCGTGTCGTTTATCAGCATTCCTCGCGATTACTCGTAATATTATTATACGCTCTTATTATGAAAGTGGCAGCAGATAAAAGTCACGAAGATTGTCGCGTGGCCGCTCGCCTGCGATGTATTCGTTGGGCGTTTGAAAAAACGCTGCAATCCGCGAGGCGTTGGTTAAATTGTCCGTGAAATACACGAAGCTTTTTCAATCCTATATTTTCATAGCGAGCATGCAGCTTGCGTGAACATGACTGTTTACAGCAATAAATAATCGCAATCGCGGGGAAACTTTTTTATCGCGCGCGATTCCATTGCGGAGAGGTCAATACAGTCGCGAAGTTCATATGTAGGCCCGTGAAACGAAACGAGGCAGAAATCGATCCGCGATCAACGCGTCAGCCTCTCGATAGCCTTTTTCGCAAGGGGTGCCGATTATTTTCGTCTGTTGTTTCAATTTGTGGCACTGCCTATCGTTCCTTGTTCATTTGTCATCGCCCCGCGATACGTACCCCGTCTTTTTCGTCGTCGAAATTTCGCGATAGACGCACACCGACAGCTGCCCGGAGGAAGCGATATCGCGCCTCTCACAAAGGCGGTAAAAGCGCGAAGAAAGTAACAGAGGGAAAAGAAAAATGGAAAAAGAGAAAATACGATAAGGAAGCTGGTCGACCCGTTGAAACCGCGAGAAGCGTAGACGAAGCGAGGCGAGCGTAGCACAAAAATGGCTCCGCACGAAGGACGTATCAATTTAAGTCCACTCTCCATCCCGACTGTACCATTCATTAATTAACTTAACAAGAAGCTCCTAATCGTGTTTTCTTCTATTTCTCCTATTTTATTTTCCCTCCTTTTTTAACCAAAATCCCTCCATCGATCTTTCCTCGCAGTCCAACGAGACTCTTTGCAAACCCTTTGAAATCGGTCTCGTTGAACGATCGTCCGAGATCTTTTCAAAGGATCACTCACGGAAAGGCGTTTTTTCTTTCCACCCGTTTTCTCTTCTCTCTAACTCTCTAGTCGAGGCACAAAGAGCGAATGAGAGGCGATTGAAAGGATGCATCAGGAGAGATAAACGGAACAAAAGGCGGTCTGGAGAAATGATTAAACCGATCCTTTCGTGGAGAGTTTAATTGATAATTGCTGGCAATTTCGTTCACGCCAATTGCCAAAGACACTGATTACGAGCTTCTTACTGCGAGTTTGTTCACACGAGCCACGGGAACCGTTCTCCAGCGAGAGATCGTGGCGTCGCGGGCTAATGGAATTCTCAGGCTTTCATCCCGCGAGGAGAGGATAGCTTTTAACTCGCGCGCGCGTTTATCGATATCTCGTCAAGACGTAGAAAGGTTTCTCGAAACGTTGCATTTCAATTATCCGGCGCCAGATAAAAGCAATCGCGGTTCAGAAATCAACTTCACGATCCCTTATCTTCCCTTCGTTCTCCTCTCCGTCTCACTCTCTCTCTTTTTTCACGTCGCGGAGTTCGAAGGGCAACGCGGGTAGCCATCGAACACCGAGATAAGACCGATCGATCGGGGTTAGGGTTAGGTGAAAAAACGTGAAAGAGTTTATAAAATTCACGTGGACCGACGTGAACCGACATTCGTGTTTACGGTGAGTCGCGTACGAATGGCGCCCATAGTATTTACTAAACACGAGTAGCGGCACAAGTCGCGTTATCGTATCTCGAGGTGATGCCTAGGATGACCTTAACTACGCTTGCATAACCGCTATGATCGGCTTTCTAAACTACGACGTGTCACGATTTCGTCGTGGACCACGACTCCGCTCCATGGGTCGCGCCATGTTCCCATAATCCTTCGCGTTGTTCCACGGACCAACAACCTTGTGCGCGCGTCGATGACAAAACGCGACAACGGTGCAGGTAAATTGGCGCAATTGCTGCTTCACACGCCTAACCGGTTTGCTCGATGGAGTCTAGAATTCCTCAATTTTCGCCGACGCCGTTGAATTTTTCCCCTTTAATTGAAAAATAATTACATAAACGGCGTTTGTAATGGATCTCCGCCCACGCGTTAACCTACATGCGATTTCGTAGTGCGCGAAACGCGAGCCTGCCGCGACGTAATTCGACGCATTCATTACCTATAAGGATTCGAATCGGGCAGACAGCGGCAATCTGGCGAATTCCTATCTGTCACGAAACTACGTAGAATCCGCAGGATCGTTCGACGTGCAATATTATATGTGTAGCCGTACACAATGAGCTTCCTGTCGGCCACATCCTCTCACCTACACAACGCGTGTCTCGTGACTTGCTAGGGGTTCACCTCGCAGACCATCGATAATCGTGTGAAATTCGAAATCGTTCTGCCGATCGTCCTCTCGCGTTTCCACCAAATCTCACGTGTTTCCTTAGCCTTGTTATTACCTTTCCTATTCTCCGTGTATCTACGCAGTTGCAAGCGTAACGAGCACGTTGGCGAGATAAAAGCTTCACGTGGAAGCGTAAACGCAGTGTTGTAGAGCCAAGCTGGATAATCGTCGCGAGACAATTTTACTCGGTGGAAAAAACAAGCTTTATCTACAGCTAGTCGAAATCTCGCGTAATCGAGACTCGATTAGCTAAGATTTATGCTAGCCGGAATTTATTGTAACGACCGATTTCACAGACGAAAGATCGGACGATGGGCGACGGTGATGGTCGAATGGGAAACATGGAAACTTGAGAAAACGTTGGAGAATCGATACGATTATTTGAAGAACCGCGTTATCGGTGACCTGCACTGTCTCGGAACGATACCGACCGGTACGAAATGTCTCTACGACACACGTGCGCAGGATCTCTGTACACAGTGCTCTCTGCATAGGTTAAAACCGAAGCTACGAGAAAGGGATCTACGGTCAGGATCGCGGGAAAGGTCTTGGCGTATCTTAAGGTTAAATTCGACGCCAAGCACGTACACATACGGGCGAGGGGCCCACATCTATTAAGGTTTCGTGAATTTCGGGGGAATTTTATTTTCAAAAGAACGGTGATTCGGTTGATTCTCTCGCGATTAACCGACCATCATTCGACCAACGATCCATCGTTCAGAGACAAGGTAGAGGACCGAGAATCTCGGATCGTACGGTTGGAAAACGTGGTAATTTTTGTCCAACGATTCACGATTCCTCGAAAAACCGCCGCGTTAAACCCTACAGCCCTGAACCGCAAACAAATCCTGGGAAACAGAGTTTCGGCGCCTCTACATGACGTCATATCAATTAAAACGCATGCACGAAGCACGCACACGTACATCGGGAGTGCACACCAGTTCGAGGATCATAACGAGTGGCAGCTGATGGCGACTGTTTTTAATTCGCCTCATGATCTCGTAGGTAATTAACGAAATTAAATGGCGACTGCGTGCCCGGCTGCCTAGACGCGTCCCTGACGAATCATCTCGACGTTCGGACCTAGATGGACAACCGTCTTTCGATTTTGAAAGGCGATTCCCGTTCGTTTCTTTCAGTCAGGCTTCGAGGACTCGAGAAATCTCAGGATCTATTGCGCAACCGTCACGCTCGGGTATAAGACGTGGAAACGGTTTTCCACGGCGAACACCGCGATGAAAAATGCTTCCTGGTCTCCGTGCTAACGAGTGCAAAGTGAACCACGCGAGGTGATGCGTATCTTTTTAATTCGCCGAGTAACGCGAGAATAATTGGCGCGGCTAGACGAACGTAATGTTTGCGCGCGGTCAAACGTTGGCAGGCCGACTCTGCGTTGCTTCTCAAACGGTCGGCGAAAGGGCGAGAGAAAGGCCTGGATAGAGAGAAAGAGGGACGCCGTTAAGGTGTTTGCCAAAGACAAACCTCAGACTTCAAAGGTAGATGTTCCATCCGAGTGGACACCGTCCGGTGTACATTCAACACCGTGCGACCACGGCTTGTTCGTGACCGCACGAAAAAAACCTGATACCCTTTGCCTTCAACTCGGAACATCCTAGGTCGCTTTGAGTCGAGTCAAAGGCCCCCCGAGTACACTCCTCGAACGTTTCAATTCGATTACCACTAGTCTTTCGTCCATTTTTCAACGATCAGCGAGTTAGCTGGAATTATCCGGGATTAGCTCGAGATTAAACGCTGTATCTCGTCATTGTCCGCTGTTCGTGCACCTGGAGTAAATTACGAAGATCAAACGTGACGCGCGTTAACGTGTATACGTAACGCAACGCGGAGATACGAATTAACGCAAGGTGGACGGGCAAGAGGCAGAGAGTGGCCTTGGGAGAAGAGTCCGATAAAATTCCGTGTTGCGTGCGCGGAATTGGAGGGAAGACGAGGAGGTCGGTCATTAGACTTGTCAGTGATCGACGCCGGTGCCGCTTGGGGGCGAGGTGCAACAGTTGGCGAACGCTTTCGAGCGTGACAAAGACGTTGGACATGGCGGAAGGACGTGCGGAAGGACGAGCAGGTACACATTAGGCGATTACCTCGGATCAGATAAAATAGCTCTTTACCGGCTGATTTCCGTCCCGTCGATGGCAAGAACGGCGCAGCTTTTAGTGGGAACAGGATGCGTGGATAAAGCCACCGCAATAAAACCCAGTGACTGTTTAAAATTCGACAGGATAATTACAAACGATCATCGAGACCGTTCGGAAAGGAAAATGGTCAACGGCTGGAAATAAACGGGTAAAAATTAGGGCAAGACGTGGATCGTGGAAACACGGAGTGATACATGGGATAGAGGATAGAGTAAATGGGAGAACGGTGTCGAATCGTGGGAAGAAAATATCGGCGAGAATATTCTAGCGAGACGAGAGGTAATGTCGCAAGGATACTCGGTTTGCAGATGATGTGGTAGTCTAGGCGGTTTGATTAATCGGGTGCAAAGTTAAACGAGCAGCGTGCCGGGCGAAGAGGCAAGGAACGGATAACGAGATTCCTCGACAATGGAAAGAAGGGAGAGCAAAAAATTCATCGTAAAATTGATACATCCACGCCGAGTGGCGATAGTCGCGAAAACACTGCACCATCGCTCTGGCTTTTGTTATCGAGCGACTCGTCACTCGTCTTGCTTTTTGTTGCTCCGATGGGAAAACAGAGAACAGCCGTTCACCGTTAACGTCTGCTCACGTTTACGTAAAACGGCCAACGTCGATTAAATCTCCTATGGTTCTTCGCCTACGGTTTCTCGACGTCATCGCGAACCTCCGCGTCCGGATAATCATAATCATAGGCGATTTATGCGCGCAAAGTTTCGAAATTTCAAATTTTTCAACGACAAACTGGGAGCTGCTCTCGAGGCGTTAAACGTTGTGGCAAGGAAAAAAAAGTTGCGATTCGAACGGCGATAACGGCACGGCCGCGTAGAGTGCAGGGGCCGTAGAAAATAAATTGAATCGCTTGCCAGCTTTAAAAGATAGTAAATTGTTTCATCCGGTTCAATTGACACCCCCGGTATACCTAGCCGGTCGCGAATGAATCGCCGAATGATCGTGCCAAGTCGCCAGGTCTCTCTGGTACCGTTTCGGATAACGTGGTCGTTACACCGATTGCACCTGTACGTTAGGCGCTTCCGGTACACAGGTGTGCGTCCGGTTTTTAATGGAAACGAAAGTAAATCGTTGACAGAGGAAAAGGAGAAAAAGTCGGTGGAGCGGGTTCGTGGAATCGACCGGATCGGGGGTAGTGAATAATTTCGGCGACGATAACGAGGGTGCGAAGCCATGCGTACCACTATGGGAATTTTCGACCTGGAGTATTTCCAACGCATGCTTAATTGCGAGATCATATTTATTCACGAGTGTTACTCGTATCAGCTGCTCGTTCGTGAATTTTAATCGTCGCTTGGTAAACCGGTTTCGGATCGCATTCCGTCACCAATTGCGAAATATTTCGCGAGTTTCGTTTCATAGAAATCATCGAGTAAACTTCACGTTGTCCCGTTTCTTTTGCAGAATCGAACGGACGACTCGAGTTCGGAGGTGGGATGCGGCGTGCGATGCAAGATCGACCAGGTACGTAGATAAACATTTGTCTGTTTGCTCATTCGACGAGTCTAAGAGTCTCGTTATTCTGGGATAGTCATAAAATCGGTCCGCAAAGATTCGAGCTTACCTCCTTTCGGACGGTTGCCAGACCTTAAGTCTGGAGCGGCGAGGGTAATCCTCGCGCCGGTTATAGCGCGAATTGAAAGTTCGTCGGGGAGCATCGTCGAACGTTTATTAACATAGTCGAACGTCGGAGACGAAAATAAAGGGACGCCGGTCCCCTGGCACAATGAAAGTACTTCCGCTGCCGTCCCCGGGGTGCCTGTTCAGTGGCTGGCTAGTGGAGAGACGGTAAACGGCAAATAAAAACAAAGTCAGGTCCTTCGTCTCCCTTTCTCTCTCTCCACGCGTGGCTGTTGCTCGCTGTTGGAGCATACGTGGCCAAAGGCAACGAATGGATGAACGAGTACACGTATTACGCGTACGAATGAAAGAATGGCCGGGCTCGTACGGCTTCGTGACTTTAAATTGGATCGCGTACAAGTGCGGCCTATGGCGGATGTCGCCAAATTGCCGTGTGACTCCGGATTCGCTCTCTCTGTTTGCTCGTCTCTTTCCGCTCCTGTGGTCCTCTCTGTCTCCTCTTTCGCCCCGTTGCGGAAGCGCAGCAGAGGAGAAAGCCACGGAAAAGCGCCGCAGCGAGCATAATCCGGAGCATCGTTAACGTTTTCGCCCGGACTCGGGTTCGGACGATGGAAGAGGTCAAGACGGTGGCTAAGTGCCATCGTTTAGGCAGCTTTTCCCCCGCGTCTTTGGGAAAAGAACGAAGGAACGGGGCAGACTCGGTGGAAATTACCGGGGATCGTTAGCGCGTTTCGGTGGGTACAAAGGGAGAAGATTCAGCGACAGGAGACGAAGAGCGATGAAAGGATCGTGGCCGGAAGGATATCCAGCAACGCGTGTCTCCAGGGTAGGAAACGAGAACCGCAATTAATGCGACGAAAAGGACAAAAGGGCTTGCGATACGCTTAATTATCGCGTGCCACCGAAAAAGGATAAAGAGGAACGCGACCATTAAGTGTCGTCCCTTCTTCCTACGCGTCGCCATCGCGCGGATGTCGTATTTATACCTGCACAGCGGCCGATCGCGTGCGTTTTTAATACAACTTGTTGGCACGAGGTTGCGTGATGGCTGAAAAGCCTGGAATACCACGGCTCCGGTACGTGAATTGCGCTCGAAACGATTTCCTCCCTCGCCTCGTTTCACGGTTCGTACGTTCCAGTAACGCGCACGAATAACGGTTAGCTCGCGGCCGACACGATTCAAAAGGAAGATGCTCTACTTTTTGCTAAACGCAACCCTAATTGCCTTCCTCCGTTAATCCGGCGATTTTAACCACGGCTCGTTGCTAAACCGTGGCTCGCTTTACGCCTGATCCCCTATATTTTTCTGATCTCTCTAGACGGGAATAAACTCAACGAGACGGTTTATTCGGGACGCGATATGAATTCTTACGGTGGAATTCTGATTGAGCAACTTCGTGTACGCTTGGTTCGGCTTTGATGCCTCTTCCGGTAATTTCACGGCTCGATTCCCGTATCACGAACCGATACCCACGGAATTCCTTTAGTACGTACCAACCTAGCGTGTGTAAATATACCGCTCTACGTAGAATATACTATAAATAAACAAATACGCTTAACGTTTACAGTAACACGCGTTAAACACGGATACAAGATATTACATAAATTCCTGCAGTCTCGAGATCCTCTGGCGAAAATGAATAGGACAGTGAGACTAGCCATTCGAGTGTCCTCGTGAAGTGGCAGACCACCAGCATGGAGGATCTCCGTGACAAATCGCGTCTACTCGAGATCGGTTACCCAGAAGCCCCCTGTTCTTACGGAGCTTCCTGGACCTGTAGTACCATAGACCGTGTTGTTTATTGGTAAACATACCGGTAAACATACCAACGAGCAGTCAACGTTTACTCTGTCACTCTGTCTACCCTTCGGACATTCGAGACGGGGAAAATTGTAATGACAAATGTGACACGTTGTCTCGTCCAAGCCTCTCGCGTCTTCTGTCGTTGGAGCACGGAGCACAATCAGTGAACGAGGCTCAAGCGAAACGAGGAGAGAACGGATAGATCCTCGCCCGTGGTAGGATGAAGATCTACGATCTACGGGGAGCCGAGTAGAGCGAGGGCCAGGCTGGGGCGTAATGTGTGTTGAGGTTTTAATGAGGAAGTGAGAAATTAGCGGGCGCAGCGTCGAGCCGCTGTGCTTCAGCTGTTTTCCACCGTCTGATAGTTTTGTCAACCCCTATTACGCGCGGAGAAAGCCGAGAAAATTACGATGCTTTAACGAGGTGAGCCGAATTCGAGCCTCGAGTGGAACGGCACCGCGTAAGGG
>NW_016920268.1:22718-32154 GCF_001483705.2 Eufriesea mexicana
GAGTGGAAGGAAAGCTGCGTTTCGTGCGAACTAATTGAAAACCGGGGGATCGAGCTTGATATGGGCTCGAAGCAATGAAACGTCACGCGGAAAATGATTAATTAAGACGTTAAAAATTATCGTCGTCTAGGGTCGTTAGAGTGGCCGTTGCCAAGATAAATGATCGTTCGACGCTTCTTCTTGCGCCCGTCTTCGATCTCTTCCTTCGCATCTCTTCTTTCCCTTTCTCTCGGTTCACGATACCGATAAGACCGGCGTATTTTTAACTCGCCGTTCGTCCAAATATCCCTCGAAACCCATGTCTCGTTCCGCGTTCGATAGGTCGATTCCTCGCGATCCCGTTCGGACAGCTACAGATGTCGCGTGTGCTACGTGCTCGGATCGCGTTGAAGTTGTAAAATCGAACTGCTGCTAAATATTTATTAATAACTTATTTATCTAGTGCCGGAGGTCCCTTTCCTTCTAGACTTTTCAGATCAGTTGACCTATGTGATACCCTCGAATACCACCGTACTCCTATACGTATGTACGTAATAATTATTGAGCGCGAAACGAGATTTAATCGGAGTTTCGAACGACTCTTTCTGTTTCTAGATCCTGCAATTTAACTCGATTAAGCTCCGTCGATGTTGTAAATTATTTCCAGAGGTTCGACATTGTTCTCGATTAAGTCTGCTCTACATTTACGAGCAGGAAAAATGGAAAAAGAATAAAATTCCACGCGCTCCCTTTATCATCGTGGAGCAACGATTTCACGCGTAGTATCGCGAAAGACGATTCGTTTCGCGGCTTGGAACTCGCGGTTAACGCAGGTGCACCGTTAATCCCGGCGAATTAAGCTTTCCATGGCGAGCTTATTATTCTAAAATGTCGAGAGGGGTACCATTTATGTGCGGCGCCTCTCCAACGCGGCAGAGTGTCGATCAGCCTGACAATTGGTAAATGGCTCTCTTGTATCTCGGGATACGATGTTGAAATAGCGATTTTACTAGGCGCAACTGTACGCACGGACGATGTAGTGCTACCGTAACAAGAACACTCGTGACGAGCCACTCGATCCTCATCCAGGACGAGATTAAACGTCAATTATCGCCTGTTTGGAACAGGAAGCACCGATGGACGGAATGTGGAAGGGATACGGATGGAATATACAAATTCGTCCGGTGGAAGACCAGTCGAGCGACACTTGAGGAACGAGAAACGAGTTACAGACGACGTCGACGATCGAAAACTTCCTCGGTCTAGACAGAACTATCACAAACTCGAGATCATCCCGCACGCCACGTCGCTCTTGTGTATTTACGTTTCGCCAAGTACGCTTTCTTTCGAGACGCTCTCGAAGCGGAGATCAGCTTGCAAGCTCTCTCTTCGCTCGCGAGGTTCGTTTGGCTACCGACGAATTTGCTTTCGTTTATCTCGAGGCGATCTACGTTGCCTTCGCAGGCGAAGGTTTCTTCAGAGATGCAACGACGAATCGATAGCAATGTCGATTTATTATTAAGATTACTACAGAACGGGTTAATAACCAAGTCAAAGCAATAACGCAATTTTCTGAACGATAACATTACTGATCTTGCGGCGCGTTTATCAGCAAGGGGAAAAAGGCTAGGTCCGGAGGACGTATCAGTCGCCTGAGCGAAAAAGTATAATTGCGAATGATCGCGATTTCCATCGCAAACAAGCACACGCGTTCGCGGTTTCTTCCTACTCTTCCTCGTCTTCTATTTCTCCCTCTTCTTCGTCTTCTTTTTCTTCTTTCTCTCCTTCGACTGGCTTGTTGTCGCCGACAAATGCCCACATCCTCTCATGCAGAAAGTTAATGCGTTAAACTTCGGTTCGCAAATCCATGCTCGGCACGAAGCGACCAGCCGTCTTATGAACGTGGGCGTTACTTGAGGCACGTGCCTCGTACGTCCATCTTTCCAATACGGCTTCGCCACACAGACGTTCCAGTTACTTCAATGCCAAAATGACGCAACGTGCCTCGCTTCTTATCGCGATTCATCCGCTCGATTCGACGTTTTGCTTTTAAATTTCCGAATAAACCAGCAAGCTTTATCAAAGTTCGCGCGGATACGTTCACGCGCTGGATACCGTCACGAGACGAGACGAGAACCGTGTTCTTAACATCTGATTAACCGATTGAACTAATGTTTACGAACTGGTTGAACTGTAACGCCACTTGTCCAACCAGAACCTAACGTCCAGCGAACATCGTGTAACGCGAACGTTTTGCGTTTGTTTCAGTGCACAAAGGGCTGTGGAGCGTGGCAACGAGCACTCGACACGAGCTGTCAAGCCGTCTGCGTTAGTATACTAAAACAGTATTCTATGCTATTTCTAATTCCAGCGTTAAACGGTTTCCTTTCACCTTTATCAGCCCATCGGGCGTAACATTTGTTTAGCCTAACGTCGATTCTATTGTTTGTAGAATGGAACGCAAGAATTGCTACCACCGAAAGAATTGTACTGCGTTCTGGGTTGTCACGACGCGCTGAATCGTTACTTTCAGCAACTGAAAGGTAATATGCACTTCGCTCGCGGCAGTGAACGCTCTTTCGAGACCTTTCGCGTAACGTGCTTCCCCCGTTCTCTACGAATACCTACGGCTCTTTGCGATACCTCCGAAGATATGCTTCGACGTCGAATTACGGTGTTCCGTGGTCGGTTTGGTCGGTTAAAAGTTCGCGAATTCTTTAGCGTAACGATCCGTCGCGCCTATCTTCAGCGGCTCTTCCTCGTAGTAGTCGAAATTGCTAGTGTCCTCTGGCGACGAGCAATTCGGTATGAAACTGGGTTGAATTTTCTGGTGATATATCTGGTTCCAATCCGTGGTCTGAAACCACTTGTGTCCTTTGATGTCCATGCTACCACCCTTCAGATTCCCATACCGTCTGGTGAGATCTACTTGCAGTATGTTCTTCAGGATATCCCTCAACTCCTCGCCAAAGTGATGGGCAAACTTGTATTTACCAGCGACGATCTTCTCGTATATCTTCATCGGGTCGCGCGAATAAAATGGCGGGTACCCAGCGTTCATCTCGTAGATCAGCACTCCGAAGCTCCACCAGTCGACGGATTTGCCGTAGCCCTTGGACAGGATCACTTCCGGTGCCAGGTATTCCGGGGTACCGCACAGGGTCCAAGTCCTGCCGTCGATCATCTTGCAGAATCCAAAGTCAGTTACTCTGATGTAACCGGTGTTTTGAATTAAAATGTTCTCCGGCTTCAGGTCTCTGTAAACCAGACTGCAGTGATGAAGGTATTCCAAGGCAAGAGCGACCTGGGCCGCGTAGAATCGCGCCAGGGACTCGTCGAACTTTCCCATTCGTCTGAGATGCGTGAACATTTCGCCACCGTTGATAAAAGGCAGCACCATGTACACGTACGAATTGTCTTTGAAACAGAACTCCATGTAGACGATGAACGGGAACCTGATGCACTGCAGTATCCTTTTCTCGTTGTACGTATGCTCCACCTGTTTCATCTTCACTACCTTCGCTTTCTCCAAGATCTTCATGGCGTAGAACGCGGAGGTCGGTTTGTACTTGACGAGTATGACCCGTCCGAATGCACCGGTCCCGATGGTCCGGAATCGTTCGAAATCGTTCAAAGTGACGTTGTCGGATTTGTTAACCTTCCATCTCTCGTAGAACGTAGCCTTCAGCTCGTCCAGGATCTTTTTATACTCCGTAAATGCTCGTTGTCGTTCCAGATTCATCGCGCGTTACTCGAGGAGGCGGTTCGCTATTAAGAGTTATTCCCCGAGTCGTACACGAAAACGCTGTGACAGGCAGCTTTCATTGTAAATTACGCGGTTATGGCAGGATGACGTTCGCGAGTGGAGGAAACCTTTTGGCAACGTTGTCGTCGCGATCGACTTTTGTCGACGTTCACGCGTGATCCTCATAACCAAATGATATCCCGATCTGCACGCCACTCCTACTGATATCCACGCGTGTCCACTATCAGCGGAAATAGGTATTCCATCGGCACCGGCGTTAGTCGCGGACTCGTTGACCGCCACTTCCCTGCGTCTCGAATGGAAAGGAATAGACATCGAAAGACGCGACGGAGGCATATCGTACTTAGTTCAATGGAGGTACGAGGAGCTGGCCGAGACCTGGCAATATTGTAGAAATCAATCGTGGGGAGAAGACGATCAGATCTTGGTGGAAAATTTGCAGCCTTACACAAAGTACAGGGTAAGTGTGTCTCTCTCTGAACTCTATTATTCCATATTTTCTCGTGTAAATTTTATGCTTTTGCCGTTGAATTGCAGTTTCGCGTAGCGTTACGGTTAAAATCGTCCCAACACAATCCCGAGATCGTCTCCGCTCCGAGCGTATCATATCGTTACTTCTTTTGCGATTATTTATTCCGTAATATTTATCTCTGTCTCGTGCGAAACGCAGATCGTCCTACACGAATACGCGTTTCAATGCTCGCGGCTATTTTTTCTCTAAGCCTATCGTCGCTATTTATCAGCATCCGTCGACGTCTACGTCGATGCAAAGCCGATTGCGCTTTTCTCTTCTTTCTAACAGTTGTAGCAGACAGCACTGTGCGAAATAGCAACTGGTTCTACAAGACTGCCCACCCTTCCCCAGAAATAATGTGCATTGATAGGTAAAAAAGGATGAGAACGGAACAAGCATGTTTGGGACAAATGCACGCTTTCTTTCATTTTTGACATCGTTTCGAACGGTGGTTCTGCTCGATTGACATTAACATTGGGTTTAATTAAAAAAATCCGCTTTGAGAAACTAAAAGCTTGTTACAATTGCTTGGAATAATCGATACCTCACCTTACGCGAACCTTTATTAACCGATCGAGTTACTCTTCATCCCGTTAACATCAGCTTCTTAACTTGTAAGAACCAGATCTCTCACGAAATACGTTTCTGGCATGGCGTTTCTTCTCCTATTCGCATACCGAATACCCAGCGAGGGATCGAAAGGGACAGACACGCCGACAGTCCGATTAATACGCTTTACGATCCATCGACAGGACATACCAGCCTCGGAAAACACGGATCACTACATGTTCCAAAATCTCGAGCCGAACAAGAATTATTCCATTAGCGTGACCATGAGAAACGGAGTTGGAGAGGGACCTCCTGCGGTAACTTACGTCATGACAACTCCAGAACCGGCTGGTATGTTCCATCGTTGCACGAATTAAAGTTTCGACGAGCTTTCGAAAATACCGTGTCCAGGGAAAACGCGAGGGCTAACACGATTCGTGATATTGCAGTGAAAGACACGCAACAACCAATTTTAATTCTCGGAGGGCAGCATGTAGTTATGAAGCAGGACGCGGACATGTTGGACGATCCCAGCGTGGTTTACGAGAACACGAGCACTATCCGAGGAGTCGCGATCCACGTGGCTTCGGCGCAGCTCTTCATTTCCGATTCCTTGGGATACGTGTACAGAACGTCCATCACGAAACGAACGAAGCCCACGGTGATACTCAGTCCCAGCCAGGCAAACTTCAAGCCTCTCAGCTTATCGGTCGATTGGCTGAACCTTCATCTGTACATTCTGGGCGAGGTGAAACGCGCGACAACGGTTTGGCAGATAGCTAGATGTAATCTGGATGGAAGAGGCCTGACTGTGGCCGTGGCTGGTCTGTTAACACGACCCACGCACATCGAGGTGGACCCGTACAATGGTTACTTATTCTGGGTCACCAGGGGCGGTTTATACCGATTGGATCTGGCTGACATAAGTAACGGAGTGAAACACGTGGTACGTTTCGCGCGTGATACACACGAAAGACCGGTTCTAATTCCACGATAGTCTATATCGTACTCCATTCGTAAATGACTGTGGCTCGATTGTTTCAGATTCAGCCATATTTAATTTTAGAGGACGTGAATTTGGGAGCGTTCACCGTCGATCACACGAACTTCCGTCTGTTAGTTCCCCATCACATACAAAACACCGTGATATCCGTCTCCCTGGATGGTCGCGAGGTCCTGAACCTCCGTGCCAACACGCAGCAGCCGAAATTCAAAAACGTGGTCTCCCTGGCTATGGCGAACGGTTTGTTTTATTGGACGAACGGGGAGGAAGTATTGATAGAGGGATACCATTCGGGACAGAACAGATACTTCCACAATGCTTACCCCGATAGGTGGGAATGTTCATTCTTACTCGATCAGAGTGGATGTCGATACAGATGCTTCAATGAAAGAGTCCCTTTTAGGTCGAACGGTTCATTCGTCAGTGTCAATGTACTTATGGACGCGAGCCAGCCCGTTCCTGTCCCCGTGAATCCTCCTACGGGCGTGCAAGCTGTCCTGGGGGTGGAGAGAGCGAAAGTTTCTTGGCAGGCGCCTCATCTGTTGGGCGGTCAGGGCAAAGGCGCCTGGCAGAATTGGTCCTACGAACTGGAGATTAAAGACGAGTCTACCGGGGAAACGATTCATCAGAAAGACATATCCAGCTCGTCTCATACCGTGCACGATCTTCGGGAGAAGTCAGAGTACTCGATCAAGGCTGCAGCTTACACTAGCGCTGGCAGGGGACCTTGGTCCACCGAGTTCAGAGGTCGAACATTGAGGTAAATTACGATCTAAAATACTGGCTCGATCGTGGTTCGTAAGAGGAACATCTTCGAGTGTTACCGAGTTGTCAAATTCTCTATTCACTCTTTAGAGACGGATCACATGCGTTCATCTTGTGGTCCGCGAACGAAGGTCTTCTAAGAAGCGACGTGACCGGAGAGAATATCGATACCCTGATCTACAAAGCGAGCTTGAAGGAAACCGAGGTTGACTATCACATCGTCGACGTCAGCTGGTACAAGGACATTCTGTACATCGTAGGAAACAATTCTGCACTCTATCGGTACAATATTACGAGTCATCAAAAGTCCAAGATGAACATTCACTCTGTCGGGAGCGTGGCCGTCGATTGGATATCGAAGAAATTGTACTGGGCTAATCCAAAGCAACAGATTGTAAATAAAACGAGCTTTTCTAATTGATCTCAATACCAGGAATATTTCAAACTATAACGATACGTATTCTCGTATTTTCTTCTCAGATAACAAGAGCAAATTTAAACGGATCTCATCAAGAACCAATGTCGATCCTGGCCATCGTTAAGGAATTAATGATCGATTCTTTGGAGGCATATCTGTATTGGTCGACGGGTCACGCCGTTGAGGTAGCCCGTTTAAACGGACAGGACAGGAGATACTACCACTCGGATGAAATATTCAATGGGAAACAAGTGATGGGGTTAACGTTGGACACGGAGAACAGGTTCGTCTATTGGATCGTTCGGAGCTACGAGAGCGGATCCATCGTCTATCGGGCTCCGACGTCTGAAAGGATTCCGATGAGTCGCAAAATCGTGCCAGAGAAGGTTTTTATAGTCATCTAATTTTCTTGTCGATTTTGCTCGAAAGGAGTATAATAATTACTTTGTAAACTCATCTTCCAAGGTCTCCGCTCTGCAACACCCAAACATGCAAGGTCCTTTGTGCTACTTCTCAGAACATCTTCTATGGCTTCAAGACGACCGAAACGCGGTGATAGGAGATCTGTCTGGCCAGAACACAGCCATAATAAATGGCATCACTTTGTCGGGCCTGCACATGGTGGCTGTCATGGATCCGGCGCTTCATCAATACCCAAAGAATCTCACGTCGGAAACCGTGGCGGTACTACCGAATGACGTCAATTATACCAGTATTAGGGTGGAAGGAACGTGGAGGAACTTCAACATATCCTGGGATCCTGTCGAGAATATCAATTACGGAACTGTGTTCTACGAAGTGAAGTTCGCGGATTACATCAACACCAATTCGAACCCGGAGATAACGACGGAAACTTCGATGCCTTATAATAATTCCGAGCAGATTTTGCCTTATTCGATCCTGGAGGTGACAGTAAAGGCGTTCACGTATTGGGAAACGGCGCACCATACGAGGAAAATATTGAGATCGCCACAGAGTGTTCCGAGCCAGCCAATGAATCCCAGAGCGTTTATAGAGTTCCATAAAGAGCCTCTGAACGAGAACGTCGACATATTCGCGATATTTAGGTAAATACAGATAAACGTACCGATATTTGTATCGATAAAAGTTCAAATTTACGTACTTCGAACGATTTCCTTACGTTTCCTTGCAGATGGGACCAACCGGACTTCGCGAACGGTCTCATCACCGGATACACGGTCCAGTGCTGGTTCAAGGAGAATAACGTGGACATCCAGATTTGCGATCAGTCCATCATCCCATCCACGTTGCTAGAGCACACCGTTCAAGACCTCTTGTCGAACACCACGTACTATTTCCAAGTTCGTGCTCACACGGAGATCGGTGCTGGACCGTACACCGACGTGATCAACATCTCCACGATATACGAGAATCCGGTGCCACAATTGCTGGTCGCCACGATGGACGCTGTTAGGAGATCCGATTTAGATCAGGAGGTGAACTATACCATTACGAGGCACATTGCGGTGGAAGTGACGTACCTGGCAGCGGAAAGCAAAATTTATTGGATCAACGAAATGCAGAAGCTGGTGACGTCGGATCTGAACGGAGCAAACGCTACAAAAATTTTGACACTGAACAACAGCGCGCTTAGCATAACCATCGACTGGGTCGCGAGACATCTTTATTGGTCCGAGTCGAGTTACAGAGAAAGCGGTGGACGCATCATGAAATTAGACTTGACCATGTGGCAGGCTGGAATTCTCAAGTACGAAATGATTGTCACGGCCAGCAGACGAATCGTGAATCTCGATATATTACCGTCCACGGGGTAGCTAATCTTTGTTATGGAATTTTTGAAACACGTATTTCGAGTTTATAATTTGTTATAGATTTAATTTGTTGCAGGTCACTGTATTGGATAGAACTGACCAAGAAAGACAGCGGGGTAATAATGCAATCGAATTTAGACGGGAGAGCTATTCAACCGTTCTTCAATCACATGGATGATTGCTCCTGCCCGTATAGGCCATCAGTGATACCCGTGATGACAATCGACAGTACCAATTTTCAGAAACCAGTCATGTACTGGGTCTCTCTGGAAGGGCACTTGAATATCGCCGATATCGATGGCTGTGCATGCAGTTTGATAGTAAACGCGGGTTTCAATAAAGGATTACCGCCAACATCGCTGACCGCTGATAAAATGAACATTTATTGGTCCAACATCGCGGAGGATCAGATTTACTTTGTAAATAAAAAGTATCCCGATGACGAGGAGATCAAGCACTTCTATTTACCATCCGTACGAAGTATTAAAGCTCTTGGAAAATCCTTGCAAACCTATCCGATCACGAACTGTTTGATCCCTCATCAAGTATCCTACAACGTGGAGGAAGTGAGAAAAACGGCGAACAGTATTACCGTGAGACTTCCTCAACCTGTTCCTCAATTCAGTTGCGAAGGATACAGCCTACCTAC